>NW_027411657.1:0-47392 GCF_047663935.1 Musca autumnalis | reverse complement strand
CACGTTTTGGTATAGCCCCCATATAACGGTACCCCCCGATTTACGGTATTTTGACGTTTTTAGCTACATTTTCAGACCGATGTAGCCATAATTTGAGATTTAGGGTTCTTAAGTGTCAATAAACTTATATAACAAAAGTTTTGGACATAGGTCCACGTTTTGGTATAGCCCCCATATAACGGTACCCCCCGATTTACGGTATTTTGGCGCTTTTAGCTAAATTTTCAGTCCGATGTAGCTATAATTTGACATTTAGAGTTCTTAAGTGTCAATAAACTTATATAACAAAAGTTGTGGACATAGGTCCACGTTTTGGTATAGCCCCATATAACGTTACCGTCCGATTTCAGGTATTTTGACGATTTAGGTCGCATTTCTAGACCGAATTAGCTATAATTTGATATTTAGGGTTCTTAGTGACCAAAATACTTATATTCGAAAAAATTATGAACATAGGTACATGCTTTGGTATAGCCCCATAAAACGGTACCTCCTGATTTTCGGTATTTTGAGATTTTTACCTACAAGTTTTAACCGAATTAGCTGTAATTTGAACATTTGAAGTTCTTAGTGGTCACCACACCTCTCCACCAAAATTGTCTGAAATTTTGGGAAAATGCGTCTTTTGTTTGCAGGCAGGTCAAGTTCTATGATGGGCTATATCGGTCCACGTTTTGGTATAGCCCCCATATAACGGTACCCCCGATTTACGGTATTTTGACGTTTTTAGCTACATTTTCAGACCGATGTAGCTATAATTTGAAATTTAGGGTTCTTAAATGTCAATAAACTTATATAACAAACCTTGTGGACATAGGTCCACGTTTTGGTATAGCCCCCATATAACGGTGCCCCCCGATTTACGGTATTTTGACGTTTTTAGCTACAGGTCGATTAAGCTATAATTTGACATTTAGGGCTCTTAAGTGTAAATAAACTTATATAACAAAAGTTGTGGACATAGGTCCACGTTTTGGTATAGCCCCCATATAACGGTACCCCTGATTTATGGCATTTTGACGTTTTTAGTTACATTTACAGACCGATTTAGCTATAAATTGACATTTAGGGTTCTTAAATGTCAATAAACTTATATAACTAGTGGACATAGGTCCATGTTTTGGAATAGCCCCCATATAACGTTACCGCCCGATTTCAGATATTTCGACGTTTAAGTTCACATTTCTAGACCGAATTAGCTATAATTTGATATTAAGGGTTCTTAGTGACCAAAAAACTTATATTCGAAGTAACTATGAGTAGGTCCATGTTTTGGTATAGCCCCACATAACGGTACCTCGGTATAACTGATTTCGGTATCCCCATATAACGGATTTTCGGTATTTTGAGAATTTTACCTACAAGTTTTAAACGAATTATCTGTAATTTGAACATTTGACATTTGAAATTATTAGTGGTCACCACACCTCTCCACCAAAAATTGTCAAGAAAGGTCGATGTATTGATAAAGCTCCCATATAAAAGTACCTCCCGATTTCCAGTAATTTGATGATTTTGACTACAATATTAAACCGAACTAGCAGTAATTTGACATTTGAAGTTCTTTGTGGTCACAACACCTCTCCATAAAAACTTGTCAACATAGGTCCATGTTCGGATATAGCTCCCATATAACGGTACCTCCCAATTTTCAGTAATTGGCAATTTTAGCTAAAATTTTTAACCGAACTAACTGTAATTTGACATTTGAATGTTGTAGTGGTCACCACACATCTGCATCAACAATTTTCAACATAGCCCCAATATAACGATACTTCCCGATTTTCGGTACTTTGAGGATTTTACTTAAAATGTTTAACCGAACGTAGGTCCATGTTTTGGTATAGCCCCAAAACAAACCTCCCGATTTTCTGTACCTTAGCTTTATTTTTTGGACGAACTTTCTGTAATTTGAAATTTAAAAGCCAACAAAAATTGTTCATTTAGGTTCATATTTTCGTATAGCCCACATACCTCCGAACTAGCTGTTAATGACATTTGAAGTTCCCACGTTATGTACCGATTTTCGGTATTTTGAGGATTCTAGCTACAATTTTTAACCGAATTAGAAGTTATTTGACATTAAAAGCTCCCATCAAAAACTGTCAACATAGGTCCATGTTTTATTATAACCCCTCTATAACGGTACCTCCCAATTTCTAGCCCACCAAAAATTGTCAACATACATAGATATAGGCACCATAAAAAAGGCCTACCGAATGAAACATTTTATGTACATTATCTGACATTTTCACGTACTCACTTAAAGTTGGGGACAGGAATGAAAACTAATTATTCCATTTTAGTTCAGAATATTTTATGGTGGAGGGTATGAAAAGTTCGGCCCGGCCGAACTTAACGCTTTTTTACTTGTTTCATTTCGTAGCAGTTTTCAAAAATCATTTTTATACCCTCAGCATTTATGCTAATGATTGTATATACACTTTCATACGGGCAAAATGTGCCCCATCGAAATAATGGTTTTAACCCCCAAGTATGTTTGGACAAAATGTGTTTCAGATAATTTGGAGTCGATTTAGCAATGTCCGTCCGTCTGTCTGTCTGTCCGTGTGTCTGGCTGGCTGGTGCGCACGATAACTTTCGAACGGATGAACCGATTTGGTCCAAAAGTTGGCTATCGTCATATTTTGTCCAAACTTAGTTTAAGTTCGAAGATGGGTTATAACGGTCCACTCCTTCCGGTACCTCCCCCACAAAAGTTGAAAAATGTTCGGAAAAATTGTGCGCACGATAACTTTTGAAGGGAATGACCGATGTCATCCATACTTTGCACATCCTAATATATTAACCAGATATAGATCAGGTTCGAATATGGACTATATGTGTCTCCTCCTTCTTTTACCTCTCACACAAAATTTCGGATAAGTTCACTTTAAGACCTGCTCTCGAATCACTTTGATTTGTGTTGAAGCGATTTGCATTCACTACCTCCATTAGACGGTAAAACAGCCCGAAAGGTGTAAAAACCCCCTATGTCACCATATGTGGCTATCGGAGAGAACGATAACTCTCGAACTGTTCAACCGGTTTGGTCCAACATTTGGTCTCCGTCATATTATATCCAAACTTAGTTTCATGAGGCAATACTGGTCCACAACTTCCGGTACTTCTCCCCAATATTTAAAAAATATTACTAAAATGCTGGGACGATATCACTTGAATTGGGTAACCAATTTGGTCCATACTTTGGCATTTGGAAATAGTTTTTGAGAAAAAAGTCAAAAAGTCATAACCATAGTGTTTACAACTAGGATCCTGAAACAACAACATAGACGAGAAAAATAAAAAACACAAAAAAATCACAGCAAATGTTGTAGCTGTGAAAATTCTGTATTAGAGTGGCCTTTATGACTTTTTCCTGGGTTTTACCATTTTTGAGATATAGAAGTTGAAATTGGGACACGGAGCTTTTTGCAGATTCTGAATGTACAATGTTCATAGATGAGAAAAATCAAAAAATCGACGAAGGGATTTTGAAATAAATAGCGGTCGAAGGTCACATTTTTAGAGGTTTTTAGGTATGGTTGGTCGTCAGACGGTTTGTTTAGTTGTTTTTTTTTTTTTTTGTCCGCAAAGTTTCCTCCCACTCTCTCTCTCTCTATTTTAGTACATTAAATTTCTGAATATCTTAAAGAGCTAAATTACAAACAGTACCACTTAAAATTAAGTTAATATTTAATGTCCAAAGTACTTTTACTTAGCCTTGAAACATAAGCTAAAAAGTTGTACAAAGAAGTTGTGAATATAAAAGTGAAAAGTAGATAAAACAGCTACTTTTTCTTCCAAGGAGGTGAGGAGGGAAAACTGTCACAAAGTTCAATTATTGTTGTTTTTTCTTTAAGATTTAAAAATTCACATACATTTGTAGTTTGAGAAATATACGCCAGGTTTCATAGATAATGCCAATATAAAATATTAAATTATAACGTGGGGTTTGGTATTGAATGAGTTTCGGTTTCAGTATATAAAAACATTAAATAAGTGAGTCAGCTTGAAGATTTTGGGAGGATACTTGTAAGGCTAGATTCTTATTAAAAGTCTAATTTTTCATAGTCAGAAATTCTCACCTAAGCCCCACGTATGTTTATGCCAGCCATTGTCAAATTCAAACATGAAAGCATATCATTTGATGTTAATACTAATAACTACACAGCAGCAACAACATACTTCACTAAAGGACTCTCTTTCCTTGCTTTCTTAGTTCGTGGAAAAAAATATCGAAATAAATTATAATAAGAAAGTAACTAACAAGTTTTTAATGTTGCAATAAAATTTCTTTGTGAATTTTCGTTTTTCCTAGAACTTTTTCATCTACGACAAGAGAGAAAAAAGCGTAGAAAAAATAGTAGATGTATCAACTCAAAGGGAAAACAAAATTTTAAGGTTAACTTTGTTTAGAACAAATTCTTTGAAATCTTGAAAGTGATAAAATAGGTATAAAAAAGTTAAAGATACTAATAGAAAAAGTGTCACATTGAAAAGGGTAATTTAACAGTTATTTTCTTTTTTAATAAAGATAAGGTAATATTAGTTTCTATTATCCAGAACAAGTATTGTGTCCTCTAATTAATTACTTTATCAGATATACAATGAAGCAACTGCTTAAAATATTAGTTTCAACATTAAAGTTACACACGAAAAAGGAGAAAAAACACAAAAGTAGAGAAAAAAATGGTTTGGATGGGGCGACCATGAAAACAACGTTGCAAAGTGGTCCCACTTGTAGTGAAGAAGAGCCGAAAATAGTTCCAATCGATCTACCGCCTGGAAATTTTAAACATTTATATATTTTTAATAAAAAGATAATTTTGCACAGTTGGCTTGGATGCAATTTTCGCGAATTAATATTTAAAATCAATTTTTATCAATGATTGTAATCTTCGATTTTCTTGAAATGTGTTTGTATTAAAGTATGTTTACCGCCTGTTCATGTATGTCGCACGGAAACCTGTAAGAAAGGAAAGCAGTCACTCACTTCCGTTCAAAAATGCGTTCATGTATTTCGCAAACTATCGTGCGACTGCCGTTACGTATCCTATGCGAAATACTACTAATTTGAATGTACATTTTTACAACTATGTTCCATAAATGAGAGCCAAATGAGAAATGAAAACAAAATCCATCTATACATACAAGCATTGGAATATGTGTGATTTGTTTTGTTTGAAAAATAAAATGTGTCGGTATTTTGAATTATTTTATTGATTTCTTCAAAATAATGAATGATACCGCCATTAAAACGTGTCTATAAAATTTGTATTTTGTTGCAAGAATGTGTTGCATAAATTTGTTTTAAGATTTTCGGTGTTATTCGCGAGTTTACGTTCTACTCGGCAGCTACAAAGCAAGTGAGTGATTTTGACATTCTCTTTCTATAAGAGACAGTCCTTTCGAAATACATACCCCCTGTTTTTGTAAAAAAAAAATTATTCTTCTCACACGAAATTGTAAAATTTAATGGAAAAGTGTACGTTTACGTGTTATTTCGTATGACTTGTCGGTCGCATAGATTTTCGTTTCGAAGGCGTTTACATGAACAGAAAATGATTTTTTCCACTTCCGAAGAGCAAAAAACCTTTCGGTCGACATAAATGAACAGGCTGTTAATTACAAAAATTTTAATTTGTAGTGACATTAGAATAATTAAATACAATTTTTTTTTCTTAATTTTTAAAATATGTGAATACAATTTTTCCTTTATATCAATGTGAAACACTTGTAATTTTACCAAAAAACTTAAGAATTAAATTGTTATACGCTACACTACGAGTACAATATGGAAAGGGTATTATAAATTTGTTTTTCGAAAAATTCATGTAACACCTCGAAATATTCGTCGTAGACCCCCAATGTGGTATACCAAAATTCATATCTCGACGAGATAAAGGCATTTTGAGATACATATGTGTCTGTCCGTCCATTAAAAATTGTACGCACGCTACATGCCGCAATTATGGACCAATCTTCACAGCATTTTGTATGGAGGTCGGGTTCACACCACAATAGACCCCATGGTTTTTGGCTATGATCGGGAAATATTTAGGGGGTGAAATAGACCAAAAACAATTTTTTTTTATCCAATTTTCTAGCGGCTCTGTAGGTCGCAATGGTAGTCTGATCGTCGCGAAACTTTAAGCAAAGTTTGGGTTTACGACAAAGAATATGCCTGCAATTTAAGATAATGGTCAGATAATATTTAGTGGGCTAAATTAACCAAAAGTTTTGTGTGAAAATTGATAAAATTTTTAGTATAATTACTATATCTTTATTGCTGGAACATATGTTCCTCCCACTTAAGTTATATTTGAAAGTGGAACTTTTGACATTTTCCATTGATATAAATTATGTTGATGTGCGTGGTCAGATAACAGAGTTACAGCCTATTTTATACAGGGATCCCATAGTTTTAATTGTGTAGTGTAATAATAATAACGCTAGATGTCGGAGTTATAACTCCATACTGAAACATTTATGCACGAGGTAAGAGTCACCTTGGATAATAACACTGTGCAACATTTTTAAGGCAATCTTGTGCAAACAATTTGAACTGATGATTTTTGGAAAGTACAAACCCAAATGACAAAAACCCTAGTTGGGTTTTGTTGTGTCAGATCCAGCTTGGATTTTATGGCCACATCTAAACATGGTTAAATATTGAGTTTTTAAAGCTTTTCGGGGCTATATCTCTGAAAGTAATGCGAACCTTCTTTTGACATCTGAAGCAAATTTGTAGATAAGGGCAAGAACAAAATATTTGGAGATATAATGAACTCGAAAAACTATATTTATTGCCTCAAATTTTATTAAATATCGAAAATTTCCGTAACTTGTGTACATTTCGCAACATATCTCCAAAGCCGTTATCTTTTCTTAATGTTTTCTTTTGGAAAAATATTCGCTGGAATGTAATACACAATCTGCAGAGCATGCCATTGTTGTAAAATGCCTCTATCTATAAGTCGGTGAAATCCGAAATGCGAGAATAAACTGTTGGTGTGAACTGTATTTGAAATACGTGTTGTAAAAGATATGATGCAAAATACAACAGAAACAATATGAAGTAAGTATTTTAGGGTTTCAAAATGTTCTGAAGAATTGCTGAGATCTTTATTAGGAATATTTTTGCAAACAGTTACTTGGTTCAACTCCCAGTAGTTTAGCTGATACTGACCAGAATTTCAGCAATTATATACGATTTTCTATATTTTATCGATTTTGATACCCTAGATGGAGTTTTGCTTATGTAATCTGTTCAAAAGATAATTTTTACTAGTTTAGGGCTACAATAAAATACAGGTCCGAATAATGCAAAAAAAACTGTAGTTTTAGCCCAAATTTGGAACGCGAATCTTGAAAACTAACTCTTTACCTATCCGTTGATGCAAATTGTAGCAATATACCGGTTAAATAACAAAACTACTATTGTCGAACATAGAAGGGGGTTCCTTTATCATTTTGGTTGGCTTGCAAGGAATTCTGTTTACTGCATGCTAGAAAATGGGTCTGAAGTTTATGTACCACCTTTTGTAAAAAGCAATGCAATACCTCGAAATATTAGTATTTATATACCTCAGCCTTTAGGCTAACGACGGCTTATACACTTTAATTTGACCAAATATGTACCTAATCGAAATAATGGTTTTAAACTCCAGGTATGTTTGGCGGAAATTCGTTTCAGACAATTTGTGGTCGATTTAGACATGTCTGTCCGTCTGTCTGGCTGGTGCAATCAAATTTTGAATTTCGTAATATTTTTTCGCAAATGGGCCATATCGACCTACTCCTTCTTCCCACTTCTTCGTTTATGGCCTATATCGGTACAGACCTTCGAATATGAAGTTTAAGAGCTCCTCTCGGATTATTTTGATTCTAGTCAGCAGGTTGTCTTTGCGGCCTCCTTTACGACGGTACAAGTTAAGATCATACTTTCTGAGACATTGGCCTAAAAGCATCAAGAAACCTTGACGACACTAACTAAAATGACAAATTTGCAAGATAAGTTTTGCATGGAGTTTCTGATTTGTACAAACTTTGCACAATGTATTAATTTACTCAGTCGTGCATCAGGTTGGAATATGGACTATACCGGTCACGACCTGCGGCTACCTCTTACACAAAATTTGGAAAAAGTGCATTGTGCGGACTCGTCTCGAATCTATTGTTTTTTTTTTTTTTGCAGAAGGTTGTTTTCGCTCTCCTTATTACAATGATACAATTTTTTCCGGAGTAGTAATACTTCCTGAAATAGCTGTAAGCTCCAAAAAACCCTGCCGGCTCGTACTAAAATGTCTGAAAGGCAAGATAATTCTCAATTTTTTTTTTAAAATGTATTCAAACTTATTTTAATGTAATTTAGTATTTAGAGTTCTCTATGAATTAAAAGTCTGCTTACTAAAAATTTTTGTACACCTCTGTGATTTGGTATAACCCCACATTACGGTACTACAGATTCACACGAATTTTGAAGCAAACTCGTGATACAAAATCAATATATTTTATATACTGTAAAATTATTGTGTTTGCTTCTTTTTTGGTCAGATCTCAGACGTCTTCGCCAGCACAGCTGACTGATGCTCTCTTACCTGTTCTTAGGTCAATTCGATAAAAGTCATCTAATGCTATTTTTAAGTGGTTTTAGTCTCGTTCTTAATGCAAATTTAAAAAACAAAATATAACGTGTCGCAATAATATAAAATAAATTCCGTGCAAAACTAATGCTCAGGGCAAGTGGTGTAGGGTATCACATGGTCGGCCCGTCCGACTATAGCCTTCTCTTACTTGTTTAACATTTGCTTTGTTGTTTTATTTAGGAATTTATCTTAAACATCCTAAAAAGGATTTATTTTTTGATTTTGAAAATGGATTAGCAATTATTTTACCAGCCGGACAATAAACTAACTAATGTGATGATCAAATAACTACAGCTTGGAAATCATATGGCTGGGCATCCGAGCCAAATAATCTACCAAATATTAAAGTGATATTTTCTACAGAAGTTGATTTTTTAAATACAAAAGGGGATTTGAATTTGATATATGCAATAATTAAACCTATCGCGGAAACAAAAAACGACATTCTGTAATACCCACTAAGGCTGGTGCTCTAGTTGCTAAGCCATTATTAAAATCGCAAAATGAAGAAGTTGTTAAGATGTTTAAGATATATTCCTAACTAAAACAACAAAACAAATGTTAATAAATTGCACCGTCTTATTTTTTTGTAAAGTAACATAAAGCTCAGTGGTATATAGGAAAAACTTTATTAAAAATTTTTGAAAAATTTAGAAAAAATATTAGTTATTCGAATCTCATTACCAAATAAGGCATACAATTTTTGTACATAATCTTATTTTAATAACCATATTTTGAAAAAGCTAGCCATATTTCAGTGGTAAATTTCTGAATTTAAAAGCTTTTCTGTTGAATTATGCCAAACTTGTAGTAAATGAGCTGTTACTCATTGAGATTTAGAGCTATCAGCACGAAAATTTGACACAAGATAAAGTAGAAGTCGTAGAGAAAACAGAATTTGCTAACTCAGAATACTTTGAGTAAGTGAGCGGACTCGTTCAAAATTAGTTTTATATCGAAACTGCAGAAAGTTATCTAAAATTTATACATTACCGCATCCCTTAAAACTTCAAAATGTTCGTTTAATTATACATTTAGTATGTTGGCATTTTCATGTTCTCCTTAAAGTTTTTCCTTTAGCCATCCATCCATCCGTGCACAAATGCCATTAAAATCTGCATAAATATTTAACTTTGATTTTATCGATTATCTTTCATTTTCATTTTTCAATTAAAATATTTTTAATTTAAAATTCACGCACAATGTAAAATTAGTTACCTGTGCATAGCCTCCATGGGATTATTTTTTATTTTAATGAACAAAGAAAAAACTCGAACTGTTCATTGAATAAAGTCAGTAAATCCTTAAGTCAGCATCTTTATCCAATCGTAATTAACGGATACTTAAATGTCACAGCAATTAAGAGCATATATGGACAGGACCGGACACATAATGACATGAGAGAATTTTTCTGTACATGTATGTAATGAATGTGTACAGCGGAACCTCTTTGTTACTGACGGCAAGGAACTGGAATTTTTTGAGAAAATTGTGGTTTTCTTTTTCAGATTGTTGAACAAGAAAAGAAGCGATTTCAAGGGAACGATTTTTTGTTAAGAAATGTCAGGGTATCAATATCCTGTGTTTACTGTATATGAAATCTCAGCCGGCTGCCTCTATAAAACCGTACACAAATTATTATTTTGTTCCATTCACAGAAGACGGACAGACTTCACATGAACTGAATGAAATTATATTATTAATCTGAACAACTTGACAACCGTGACAATGCCGGTTAGTGTTACTGGCAGAATTACAGTAAATATTGTGGGTTTTTTAAACAATAGCTGACTGAAGTCAAGTAATGATATATGTATGTATGTACATTAGGGTTAGGAATTTTTTACAACCTCCCTGTATCATAGCGTGATGAGTTTCTACATAAGATTACATAAGGTGATTCGGTGAAAAACCTCACGCACAAAATGATTTTAAAATTTGAATTTATCAAAATTATGGGCATGTCTTGAAACAACAAACATTTTCAAAATAAAGTTTAGAGCCACATGAGATAACCAAACTGACATAACATGTCGTAAACACTCATTTTTTAAAGATATAATTTTTAACAAAAAAAAAATCAAAATTTTTCAAAGTGGTTGTGACTTTTTCAATATTTGAATGAAATAAATGTTATTTTAGTTATTAGTAGTCTTAAGTTTATCCATTCGTGCAACAGAAAATAATTTTTGAGATTTTTTTTAAAATCGATTTGTGTGTGAACTTTTTTATATTTCAATGGAATAAACGTTATTTTAGTAATTAATATGCAAAAGATCATTAATCCGTTCTACAGGAAATCATTTTTGATAAAAAATGTCGAAAAGTCATAACCCTAATGTACATACATATGTATACGCGTATATATTTTTGCATTCATCACTTTTTTAAACGAATAAAGTTGTTATTAGCTACGAAGTTGCATGGAGTTAAATGTATTTATACTGAACAAGCAGACATCATTGGCTTACAGGAAGTATGATCGGAAGAACACAAGTCATTTCTCACTCTTTTCTTCTTGCCATGGTAACTAACATTCACTTTAATCCGGAGAATAGAAGACTTCGTCTTGACGTTTACTCTGGGAGAGTTTACTCTAATCCATATAAAAGCCAAGTTTTTAAGCATCAGTCTTACGAGTATTAGCATTCAAGCTCCAATAAAGTTCAAACGTGGATATACTAAAGATACATTCGTTCTAAAGAGAGCCGCTCTCTTGGTTATAACATTTTCATCCAATCATTTTTTACAATGTTCGACGTGACTAATCACGGAAAGAGTGCATTGATTAAATTAAATCTTTGTATGCCAACAAAGGACCGTCTTATAACACTGTGAAAAACTGGTTTAATGCATTCAATCGTGGTCAACACTCGCTAAATCGAAGCTGGTAAGGTTGTTCCATAAATAACCGTTGTGCCAGAAAAATTAAGCTGTGCGTGAACGGATAATACAAGATCGCCATGTCATATACCGTGAGATAGAGGCATCCTTGGGCATTTCTTCCACCAACTAACATGTGATATTGCATGAATACCAGGCTGCAAAAATTGGGGTTTCTCCTTAGATCCAGCACAATTTTTGAAAATTGCTGAAAAAAGACTCTTGTCGATCGGTGCAAAGATATTGTGAATAAATACGTTCGCGGTGTTTCAAAGGACGTTTATAAGATCATCACAGACGACGAATCTTGGATCTATGCGTATGAGCCCAAAACAAAACAGCAATCGATCGTGTGGGTCTTCGAAGGCGAACCGAATCCTACGAAAGTTGTTGAAGGAAGAAGCACTTTGAAGCAAATGGTCGCCTGTTTCGTCGGCAAAACTGACCATGTGCCCACTATACGGCTTGAACAACTTAAGACAATTAATTCTGAGTGGTATACTAGATAAATTCGAAAAATGAACATGAGAAAACGAGTTATTGTGCACCATGACAATGCGAGCTCTCAAACATCGATTCCCTTTTGAACGTTAAACTGATAGATCAGCCGCCGTACAGCCCTGCCTTGGCACCCAATGACTTCATTTGATTCCCGAACAACAAGATTTTCGTCGGCAGAAGACGCTGTTGAAGCGTTCAAAAACAATGTTTTGCAGTTGTCTCAATCAAGGCACTGTAAACAACACAACACATGTCAAACGGTCCTGAGTATGACAAGAATAATTGACCTCTGACAGGGTATTTTAAAGAATTCTGGAAGTGTCTTCTATAGATTCGAATACCTGCTAAAGGTTTTTATACCCTCCAATATAATATGGCGGGTATATTAAGTTTGTCATTCCGTTTGTAACTCATCGAAATAATCATTTGCGACCCAATAAAGTATATATATTCTTTATCAGCGTAAAATTCTAAGTCGATTTAGCCCTATCCGTCCGTCCGTCTGTTTTAATCAAGAAGACCTCTGGAAAGGTCGTCCATAGGAAAAAGACAAATGAGATTAGAAAAGTGGACCTCCGGAAAAGTAGAAATAGAATAGGAGGCATGCGTCTGAATGCGTTTTCTAGAAAACCATCGCAGAAAGGGAGTTCTCAGGAATGGGGTTCTATAGTAACAAGTAAAAAAGTATCAGTCGGCTTTGCCGACAGAGATATACCCTCAGCCTGTGTGGATTGAAATACTTTTTTCCCCAAAAAAAGCTTATGCATTTTGGGGGGTTTTCAAAATTTTAAGGCGTATGAACCGACAAAAATATAAATTCGATTAAAGTTCAAAAATTTGCGGTTGATATCGATAGATAGAGCTTTTGTCCCATACTTGCCTACGAAAAACATAATATCGCTGTAAACGGGGTCACTAGGAAACCCCCGGTAAATATATCCAAAGATTCTCGAACGGACCTTTACCAAACAAAAGTTTTGAACATTTGTGTGGTTGGTACCCCAAGGATTGGATCGATAACGCCCAAATTTGAACATGAACCAAGTTTGAACAAAATATTTCGATATACAAAGTTTGGGCCAAATCGGTTGCTCCATTTGTGAGATATTGCGAATATTTTTCAACCTTAGTGGGTAAGGTACCGGAAGGAGTGGACCTATAAGTACCACCTTCAAATTTCATCGAAGAAATATTACAATATCCAAAGTGTGGACGAACGCAGTATTCGGTTCAAGCCACTACAGATGGTGCCATAGGGGTTTTTTACACCTTTCGGACTGTTTTCTCAAGAAGTATGAACTTGCCCCAGAAAAAAACTTTTAGTGTCGTAATTGAGGCCGTGAATACAAGGTGCTTCAACAAAAATCAAAGTGATTCAAGAGCAGGTCTTAAAGTGAATTTATCCAAAATTTTGTGTGTGAGGTACCCGAAGGAGTGGACAAATATAGTCCATATTCGAACCTAATCTATATTTGGTAGATATATTCCCATCAAGAGTTATCGTGCACACAAATTTTCCGAACATTTTTTAACTTTTGTGGGGAGGTACCTGAAGGAGTGGACCGATATGTCTTATCTTCAAACTTAAACTAGGCCACATTTTGTACCGAATCGCTAG
Organism: Musca autumnalis; assembly: GCF_047663935.1. Lineage (NCBI taxonomy): Eukaryota > Metazoa > Arthropoda > Insecta > Diptera > Muscidae > Musca > Musca autumnalis. The sequence goes on along the minus strand of NW_027411657.1, from coordinate 33,739 downwards.
ATCCGTTCAAGTGTAATATTGCGTTCCAACCACTACACACGGTGTCATAGGGTTTTTTTGTACCTTTCAGGCTATTTTCTCAGGAAGTATAGACATGCCCCTGATGAAACTTGTACCGTCGTATGGGGGCAGTGAATACAAGTTGCTACAACAAAAATCGAAGCGATTCGAGAGCAGGTCATAAACTGAACTTTACCGAAATTTTGTGTGGGAGGTACCAGAAAGAGTGGACCGATTAAGTTCTCATCTAAGTCTGGTAGAAATTTCACGATGTGCAAAATATGGACCATATCGGTTACTCCCCTCAAGAGTTATAGTGCGCACAAATTTTCCGAACATTTTCGAACTTTTGTGGGGGAGGTACCGCAAGGAGTGGACCGATATAACCCATCTTCGAACTTAAACTAAGTTTGGACAAAATATTACGAAAGCCAAATTTTAGACCGAATCGGTCGATCCGTTCGAGAGTTATCGTGCGCTCCAGCCAACCAGACAGACGGACAGACAGACGGACGGACACGGCTAAATCAACTCCAAATTGTATGAAACACATTTCGTCCAAACATACATGGCGTCTAAAGCCATTATTTCGATGAGGCACATTTTGCCCGTATAAAAGTGTACGAGGGCAGTTCGGAAACTTCTTAGCGTAGCACAAAAAGCGCGGTACAAACAGAAAAAAGTTAAGTGTTTTGGAAACTTCCATCTCTTTATGAACACATGTTAAATTTTGTTTCGATATGGCAACTCCCTCATACAGAAACAGGTGTTCAAAAAAGACGTATCCGCAAATTTTTTACAATGGAAAAATTAGAAATGCGTTCTGTCATTAAATATTTACATAAAAAAGGTTTATCGGGACAAGAAATTCATAATGATATGGTGAATGTGTTAAGTGAAAGTGCTCCTTCATATGCAACAGTAAAAAATTGTGTTGCTGAATTGAAACGTGGTCGTACAAGCATTGAAGATGAACCACGTAGTGGACGTCCAAAAACAGCAACAACAACAGAAATTGTAGCCAAAGTGCATGATATGGTATTAAATGATCGACGAATAAAAGTGCGTGAAATTGCTAATATCATGGGCATCTCAAATGATCGAGTCCACTTAATTTTGCATGAAGAACTACAGATGAAAAAGCTTTCTGCAAGATGGGTGCCGCAGTCAATCAAAAACGCATAAGAATGAACATTTCTCAACCTTGTTTGGATCGTTTTAAGCGAAATAAAATGGATTTTAAGCTTCGTTTCATAACTGTTTATGAGACATGTATCAACCACTATACTCCAGAGACAAAAGAACAATCCAAACAATGGACTGGAGCTGGAGGAAGTGTCCCAAAGAAGGCAAAAACAATTCAATCGGCTGGTAAGGTTATGACAACGGTTTTTTGGGACTTCAAAGGTATTTTATTGATTGACTATCTGCTTACCCTTTTGCATAAATTCAGAGTACTATTGCAATCTTCTGGACCAATTAAATATACAAATTCGTTTACAAAGCGTTTTACCTCAAATGAAGATGCAATTACAGTTGTAAACCACTATTTTGAAGACCTTGAGAAAAACTATTTTAATCAAGGGATAGAATTGCTAGAAAAGTTTCAGGAGATTATATTGAAAAATAAAAATATTTTTGAAAAACTAACTATTCTCTTTCATTGATAGCCTAAGAAGTTTCTGAACCGCCCTCGTATATCACAAATGTTGTCAAATATTTTATATTCCATTTCAAAAAAAAAATTTTAAATATTTTTGCGCGCTACATCAACGATTTTTGGTACATAGGTTAAGAAACAAATTCCCAGTACGAATCCGCTCGCTCATTTTGTCCACATGTAATATTTTTTTTTTACAGCAAGACCATACATTTTAAGTTGTAAATCTTTTTCGAAGTTTAAGTTGGAGGCTAAGATGTAGCATCGGCTGCATCTTAGCATTAAAAACCCTATAAAATATCGCTCATTTGCGCAAAGTGCATACAATTTTTTCCGCATCCGATTTCAGTGTTCACCATAAAAATCTATATCGATATATATCTATTTCAAGGCTATGAATCAAGAACCGTGGATGTAGCATCAGTGGAAACGACTCGTAGAAAATACGATAAAATACGCGACATTTTCAAAAAAATTTTAGGTGATTTTTCTGCTTTGGAATTTCTCGTAACTCGCGTTTTAGTAGGTGGATCGTAAAAATCCAAAATGTGCAATGGAGTACGAGGTATTCCAATGACAATTGTAAAAATTAGGCCCGAAAAATATGATTTTAGAAAAATGTTCGCACAAAATTTCCGTATTTAGATGCGGATTTCTATGAAGCTGTGTAGACTGCATTCACGACACATATATCAAATGACTCCGAATCGCGAGATCTACAATCCTATATACAATTTTTTGAAAAACCTGTTTGCGGAATGACATAAGAAGAAAATGTCAAAAAACACTGTAAATCTGGCTTCAAAATGTCAGCATCATTTAATGGCAGAAGCAGATCAAATTTTGAAAAGTAATATATTAGTGAGATGATCCTTATTTAGTTTGCTTCTACTTTTATTTTGACAGGAAAATCGGGACAAGTTTGGTTTATTCACAAATCAAGAGAAAACAAAAAAAGACACGTTGGCTTCAACCCATTTTTACCTATTTTTTAACATAAATATAGCCACAGCTTCCACGCAAATTAACTTTTGGTGCCAAAATTTTTTGCCACGTCCAAAAACAATCACAAGTCGCGTGTTCTAAAAGGGTAAACCTTGGCTTCAACTATGTTAAATTTTCAAAAATATTGGTGATATACCCTCGTTAGCATAAATGCCGAGGGTATAAAAAGCTATCTGGAATACCTCTATAACTATCTTTTATGCAACGGGAGACTAACAGAAAGCTATCCTATAAAGGAACAAGTAAAAAATTGTTAAGTACGGCCTCCATCATAAAATATTCTGATCTAAAAAGGAATAATTAGCTTCCTTTCCTGTCAACACTTTTAGATGGACCAGCTTTGTGACAACTAGGAACTTCAAATATCAAATAACCGGTATTAATGTAAAGATGTAGCTAAAATTCTCCAAGTCGGAAATCACTAGTTACCGTTGTATTAAAATATTGACCTATGTTGAACATTTTTTATTTAGAAGTTTTGTGACTACTGGGAACCGCAGATGTCAAACAACAGGTAGTTCGTTAATTATATAAATATTTTATAATAAACACAAAGATATTTTATTAAACTATGAAACTAACGAAAATCGGGAGGTACCGTTATATGGGGGCTATACTAAACATGGGGCGATAGAGCTCATCTTCGAACTTGACCTGCCTATACTCTGAAAGGGTCTTCTTTAATATAAAAATTATTTGGGAAGATTTCGGTAAACGAAACTCCTCGTCAAAGTGCTTCAATAGAGGAGACGACAATCGGAAATCTTTAAAGGACGGATACCTCAGAAAGGTCACCTACTGAAACAAGAACTCGTCAGGATTTTTCGTATACTGTAAAAATGATTACTATGGACTGTATGGTGCAAAGTTTTTCTGTTATTCGAATCTCGTGTCTTATATAGAAAAGTCATCTAAGGAATGAATGCTTTTTGAATGTTTGGCTAAAGACGAGAAGATATTCTTTTATTGACTAGAAGCCATACGCAATGGTGTTCTTTCTGTAAAAGAGAATAACACTGGAAGAGTATTTTATATAAAATGACACTATGGAAAATAAGGACTTCGATTGAAAATAATGGACTTCTTTAGAGAGGTAGAAGTTCAAGAAAACCACTTGCTGGGCTATCTATAAAATAGAAGACCTCTAAACAGAAACAATGTGTGTGGACTTCGCTAGATATCACTTTTTTAATAAAAACTCCTTAGGTCATGATAGCTCAATTAATTCAATTAAATATAACTCTCACAAAAAATTACCTTAGTCCTAATAAGACAATAATTAAATAGAAACTATGTCCTTTGGAACGAAAAAACCGTCGGCATGATTTCCGTAATATAAAGAATGATCACCCAAATACTAGAATACCCTATTAGGATTTAGTGTGGCGTAGAATATATTCAAAAGGTCTTCTATAGAATAAATGATATCTCAAAGATCTTCAAAGAAGTTTAGGAATTATATTCTATAGAAAAGAATCTCTCTCGAAGGGTTTTCAGAAATCTGACGACAACTGCGACCATTTATAGAAAGGTAGATAATGTTTTTTTATAGGAGACAAGACCTCTGGAAGGGTACACACATACATATGTTCCCACAACATTCCCGAAGGGACTAGGGAGACTTATCTCATATCAATGAGTGCACATATTGTCTCAATGATATGGGACCAACTGTTTATCGCCGAGTCCGAAAGGAGTGTTTTACGATACTAGTTTTCTGAGCGGTGCGCATTTCTGAAAAAATCAGAAAATGCAAGCCAACATTAATTACACTGAAGAGATTTGCCACCGCCGAAAATTTTAATGATCTGGTCAGGGTTGCAGACCTTCTTAGTGGAAAGTGAACGTGCTAACCATCTAGGTTAAAATTACTGCCTTCGTAGGGGTCTTCTATAAATTAAAATACAGTCGAACTTCTCTATAACGAACTTCCCTAAAAAGATTAAGTCTCTATAACGAAGTTGTTTGTAGTGCATAAGTGGAAATTCTCACTTAAGATAGTATCTCTACACAAATTGTCTCTTCAACGTAGTAATTCGTCTATCTGTGTTATAGAGAAGTTCGAAAGCGCCTCTAAATATTTCTATAGAAAAAATACATCTGCAAGTGTCTTTAAAGTGTGTCTTGTAAAAAATGTGCTAATGAATAAAATACCTTCCAGGTCAGAAAACTCATTACGAAGATAATATTTTATTTTAGTTAGGTTTTTCTCATAATTTTCAAGTCTGCATTGGGATCTCCTTGGCCAAACTTCAATAGTATTGGTCAAACTTCAATATTATTGCCCTCCGTGAAATATTGCTAAAAGAAATCCTGCTGGGACGCCAAAGCCGCTATCCTTGAAATCTCCAATTCATTTCAGCCTTAAAATTGGTTTTGTTTGATTTTGATAACGCGTACGAATTTGCTTTCCTTTCTTCTTCTTTATTGCATATTCGATATTCGAATGTTAGCGACCATATTACATTTGCTTGTATGAAATTATCACAGCGCATTCAGGTAAATCTTTATTCCCAAACTATGACTACGGGTTATTCAAATTTTTAATTAATATTTACAGTTTGACATGTAAATATTCCTTTCAAAGGCTATGGCGAGAATGCATAAATTGATTTTTCACTGAAAACAGCATGTGAAGTAACAAAGAAAACCATTGTACGAAAAAACGCCTTTAATGAAAGCTTAATAACATTGCGAAAATGGAATATAATGCAACTGTTCAGTCATAGCCATTCGTTGCCATCCCTGCACAAGGAATATTTAAGAAGACTGATAAAATTGTAGGCGAGTTTGACCTTTCCATAGGTTGGTGATTACCAACCAATTTTATTGGATAAAAATGCACAACGAATGTAGTATGTGTGAATATGTATGCCCAGCAAAATTTTATGAAAGTGGTTCTATGAGATGCCACGATTTCACTGGATCTTTGCATTGGTTCGAATGAAGTCATGAAAAATCCGATCTTTTCATCAGCATTTGAACCCATTCAAAGGAAGTCGTGAAAGATCTGTTCTTTTCATCAGCATTTAAACCCATTTCATCGATCCAATAGAGATGAATTTTGCGTTTTTATTTATACACAGGTATATTTTCTTTTATTTATCTAAATACGTTTAAAGCTATATACGATTTTTTATGCTAGGAAGTCCCAATCATTGTGTTGAAAATAGAGTCGGACTGCACTCCTTGGTATTATAAAAGTTACCTTGCATGATCTAGAGAACCCTGCTCTGCAGAACCTTAAAAGCAAGTCGATTTGTAGATCCCTACAAAACAAAAGAGTATACATTCCCAAAATATTGTAAAACAAAATTTAAGAAATAGTAATTTGCAGTTGGAGTCCATGTCGGAATCTGTACTGGTGATGGGAAGTAAAAAAAACCTTTTGTAAGATGAATCAAAATCAGTTGCGGAGGGAGTAAACTCTGTTGCGAGCAGCGGCGATGCTTAAGCTGCAACAGCTGGAAGGCCGGAAGTCAAGTATCTCACTAAAGTTCTCAACCTGTCGCTAGCCACCCTAATTGTTCCCGAAGTCTGGCAAATGGTCCCGCTACTGAAGCCTGGCAAGTATGTCAGCAAAGGTGAATCGTACAAACCGATTTGGTTATTATCGCCCGCAGCAAAGACACTTGGGGCTTTAGGCTTCCCCAGTAGAGTTGTGCCAAAGGAACTATATGGAACTATCTCGTTCACTTCGCAGTTCCAATGGCCCACATTTTTTCTTTGTACGAACTGCGTATACTTAACAGCACACGTTATATTTCATGATGTTACTCATACGTTTTGGAACTAGTACAAGGAACTAGGAACTAGATTACCCAACTCTACTCCCCAGCATCAGAAATAACTGTCCAGTTGCCGATCAATAGCATGGGAACCGTAAGCAGCACAACAACTGTGTCGCACGCCATTTCCACATATATTAGTTTAGGACTCAATCAGAGCTAGCTGTGCGATTGAGTTCGTAACGTATGCGGATGATTGTACGATCTTGGCGTCATTCCTGACGACATTTGTGAAAGGCTGAACTCCTTTTTGTCAGATCTTACCTCGCGAGGAATATATAAATATCATCCAATAAATCTACGGCCACAATAAATTTGAATGTCATGGTCGATGGTAGCAGAATTCACACAACAGACCCAGACAGGCCAGAGGGTCTTAATGATCTAGAAAGAGACGTCCAACGTTACAAGAGATAACCCCTAGATCAACAAGCCTATCAAGCAAGTTTAAGTAACATTCACATGAATGCAGTCGCAAATGCAATAAACAACTATCGTGTTTTTGCGGTCCTCGGCGAACATCCACCATCTATCGCAACTGAGGAGCGTCAGCTGTCAGGACAAAGCAGAGTAGTTTTGGCTCAATACGCTCGGGATGGTGCAGCCGTCTAAATTCCTATAGGGCAACGACTGATGACACAGTGCGAAACATCTGCCCAGCATGCGGCAGGCCCGTACGACACACTTCACCTTTTCAACTGCCCTAACAGACTTAAGTATGTAGCTTTGCGGTTACAAGCCATCGAAATAGGCACATTCTAACAACTGATAGACCTAGAGTCATATTAAGCAGAAAAATTAATATACACAACATAGAAACTACTGTTGCAACAACAAACTGCAATTATGGATTTAAGCTTTTTGATGATAATTAAATTAGAGTTATTTCATAAATTTCTTAAATAAATCATGATAATCATATTTCAATACAACATTTTCCATTTTCCGAACAAGACGTGAAAATTTCATGCCTAAAGGTTGATGAAAATGATATGCCAAAGATTTGTGAAAATGCGATTCTAGGGAATCGGTTAAGATGACATGCCAAATAATTGTTGAAGATGTCATACCACCGAGTTAGCGAAGATGACATGCTTAGGGTCTGAAAATGAATTGCATCTTTTGGGGATCACGCTCTTGTAAAAAAATGAGTGAAGATGCTAACAAAATGACATTCCATTTCACGTGCACTTATTCTAGGATAGCATCATTGGCATCGAACATTTTGCTGGGTGTGTATGGATGAATCCATTGTATAAGGACAGTGTTGGTAAAGTGCTGTTTATCACACTCAAGCGTAATGTAATAAATTTGATATTGGCTTCCTCGATGACAACACTGGAATTTTTATTAAAAGCTAAAGACAAAGCAGAAAGGAATCGTATTGATTTTAATAATTTTTTGCAACAAGGAGGACAATGAAAGAAAAGGCACTATCCGATCCCTGAATTTTATCTGACCATCTCAATAGGCTTCTTCCTCTTCCATCCACACCAACAAATTCGTGACGATATAGCGTGATTAAAAGTTTAGGACTGACAAAGAGATGAACGAACGGACACACATAGATCATTGGTGCTCGCTTCCTTACGGTAGCTTAAAAACAAACCACATGTACACTCCCTTTATTTCTGATTTGACATTGCTTAACAATGAGGAGAGTGTGTTAACACTACTAATACACCAACTATTCTGAGCGACATATATATGTACATAAATTGACTCAGCTAGTCGAGGCTTACGTTTTTGTATATATAAAAGGTGGGTTAATTTAGTATGTTACAAAGTTTTGAGCCAAAACCCTTTTACATACATAGTGATGTAGGATTTAAAATTCGACTTAAATAAAGTTTTTTATACCCTCCACCATAGCACAATGGTCCCAAATCCAAATTTTCTGGCCAAAACTATTTCAACGTCCATTTTGTATTGAAATTAATTACTATTTATAATAAATGTGTACAAACAGCAATTCTTACGTTTTATCGACCAAAATGACCAAAAACTGCCAAAATTTGTTGAACAGGGTGGTCCCGTTGTGTGGGGTCTAAAGCAAAACATTGACCTATGTTAATAATTTTTGGTACGAAGGATTCATATCTTCCAAGAGGTCAAAATACCAAATTTCAGCCGAATCGGTCATAAAGTGTCGCTAAAATCCACAAAATATCTAAAATCGGACGGTACTTTTATGTGGGGGCTATGACAAAAAATGCATCTATTTTCAACAAAATTATACATACTTGTTTTCTACACTCTGAAACCGATAAATTTAAATTTTAAGGAAAATCAGTTGATAGGTGTGGGTATTACCGTTCTATTTCAATTGGTTACTACGTACAGTCACAACAGGTATTTACTAAAAATTCATCCATCTTCGAATAGAAAAATCCACTTTATTTTAACTGTGGCAAATTTGAGCACGATTTGACTTCTGAATTTCTTAGTACAGACCCCCTGCTATCTTTTAAATTCGATTTGGAGGTGGACATATTTGGACATTTTTTTTTAAAGTTAAAATATATTTAAAAAATATTTTTAAAAAATAATTTTTAATATATATAAAAACATTGATTTTATTACGCTAATTTAACAAATTTCATCGTTCTTTTTGTAAATATTATGAAAGTACTCATCAACAGATTCCCGATTCATAATAACATTGGTCTCACTTCAGTATATTTATGCAGCGACGCAATACAACAAAAATTGTATATTTTACAGCACAAAGTCTGTTTTATTTTTACATAAAAAAGTGTCAACTTTGGTACTGCGCCGATCAACGAATACTAACGTTATTTACAAAAACTAATTATTTTCAGATGACTTGATGTGTTTTTTATTATTCTGTGGAAAAAAAAGTAAAATTTCGAAACTTCAAAAATAGGGTTTTGGCCAAAAATTTCCTGTTTGAAAATTCTGAGTCGATCTGTGCACGTCCGTCCGTCCGTCTGTGGTAATCACTCTAGCATCCACAAAAATGGAGGTAGAACGCTGAAATTTTGGGAAAATGCGTCTTTTGTTTGCAGGCAGGTCAAGTTCGTTGATGGGCTATATCGGTCCACGTTTTGGTATAGACCCCATATAATGGTACCCCTCGATTAATGGTATTTTGACGTTTTTATCTACATTTTCAGACCGATTTATCTAAAATTTGAAATTTAGGGTTCTTAAGTGTCAATAATCTTATATAACAAAAGTTGTGGACATAGGCCCACGTTTTGGTATAGCCCCCATATAACGGTACCCACGACTTCAGGTATTTGGACGATTTAAGTCACATTTCTAGACCGAATTAGCTATAACTTGATATTTAGGGATCTTAGTGACCAAAAAACGTATATATATAGCCCCATATAACGGTACCTCCCGATTTTCGGTATTTTGAGAATTTTACCTACAAGTTTTAACCGAATTATCTGTAATTTGAACATTTGACAATTGAAATTCTTCTCAAAAATTGTCAATATAACGGTGCCTCCCAATTTATAGTAATTTGGCAATTTTAGCTACAATTTTTAACCGAACTAACTGTAATTTGACATTTGAATGTTGTAGTGGTCACCACACATCTGCATCAACAATTTTTAACATAGCCCCAATATAACGATACTTCCCGATTTTCGGTACTTTGAGGAATTTACTTAAAATGTTTAACCGAACGTAGGTCCATGTTTTGGTATAGCCCAAAACAAACCCCCGATTTTCCATACCTTAGCTTTATTTTTTGGACGAACTTTCTGTGATTTTAAACTTAAAAGCCAACAAAAATTGTTCACTTAAGTTCATATTTTCGTATAGCCCACATACCTCCGAACTAGGTGTTAATGACATTTGAAGTTCTCACCTTATGTGCCGATTTTCGGTATTTTGAGGATTCTAGCTACAATCTACTACCGAATTAGAAGTTATTTGACATTAGAAGCTCCCATCAAAATCTGTCAACATAGGTCCATGTTTTACTATATAACGGTACCTCCCAATTTCTAGCCCACCAAAAATTGTCAACATACATAGTTAGATATAGGCACCATAAAAAGGACCTCCCGAAGGAAGCATTTTATGTACATTATCTGACATTTTAACGTACCCACTAAAAGTTGGGGACAGGAATGAAAACTAATTATTCCATTTTAGTTCAGAATATTTAATGGTGGAGGGTATGAAAAGTTCGGCCCGGCCGAACTTAACGTTTTTTTAATTGTTTGTAATTTTGTTTGTGTTGCACAATGGTATAGAATAAAATGTTTTGTTTTTTTGATGAATTTCATGTAAATATTTATTTAAAAAAATATCTTAGAAAGCTAAGATATTGAAATTTCGGGGAGTGTTGTACTACAAAAAGGATATTAACATATATTTATTTTTTGTAAAGAATTGCATGATGTTTTCAAAGGATTTTTTAGTATTTAATTTTTAAGGACATTTTTGACCCTTTAATGCAAAAACGAAATTTATTATACAAAGCCAATATTCTCCTCTTAAATATGATACCAGCATCGTGCAATGAGTACAAGTATTTAAAATATTTTTTGAAAAAGTTTGTCCTATGAAATTTTAATGTCCTTTAAAAGGTCAGCAGGATGAGAAAACGAAAAATCTTAAGTGTCATTTTACTCCATTTTTCCTATAGTTTCAGACGTATAAAGTCGGGTTCATGTGTAAATTTGGATGTGGGACGGTGTAATCGCGCTGCGATTTACTTATTAAATTAGGATTTAGCTTGGATCTTATTTCGAGGTCTAATAGCCTTTTCCATGATGAATAAAAAGTGACTTGGTGTCCCGGCCTTGGGAACAATAGATAGACTGGTATGGGATCAGAGCTGAAGACGCTGGTTGATCCCTTCCGTCCAAAGGATTTACCAGCAAAAATTGAAGGAAGGGGTTCCATGCAATGACGTGATTTCATGGCATCTTTTGCATTGGCTCAAACGAAACCGTGAAGGATCCGATCTTTTCATTGGCATTTGAACCAATGCAAAGGAAGTCGTGAATGATCCGATCTTTTCATCGGCTTTTGAACCCATGCAAAGAAAGTCTTTTCATCAGCATTTGAACCCATTCCATCGATCCAATAGAGATGAATTTTGTGTTTTTATTTATACACATTTTTCTAAATATACAAGATTAAGTATTTACAATAGGCATGAGGTTGTCGGAGACGCGAAATCACAACCAACATTGTTAAAACTCTCGTCGTAATGATAATGCCATTGCAAAGGGTTGCTGAAAACGACATGGCAAAGCATTGGTGGAAATGACTTGCCAAAGCATTGTTGAAAATGACATGTCAAACAATTGGTGTAATTGATATGTTTTGGATCCAAAAATGAATAGCATCTTTTGGGGTCCACGCTCATATAAAATTAATCGATGAAGATGCTAAAAAGATGACATGCCAGACCACTTTCACCCATGATGATATGACATCTTTGGCATCAAACATTTTGCTGGGTAAGTTTGGATTGTGTTGATCGCCCATATAATCTAGGGGTCACGTCGTAAGAAAATAAATACACTTATAAAGCAACATATTATTAATTTTATAACTAACACAGCATTTAATTTTCATATTCTTGTCTCCCACCACTGCGCATCAATCCGTAAGTTTTCTATTGTTGAAAAGCTTATGACCTCATTCTTTCTCACCTAAATAGTGTGTGGTAAAAACCAAAAATATTTTACAATCGATAAATCCGAGTTGGAATTCGCGAACTGATAACATATTCTATCTAGTATGACTGAAATTCTTTAAAATAAACTGTTTTAGGAGGGATCCAATAATGTAGACCATTAAAATTAATTTTCGTGGAAGCTGTGTTGGCATCAATGTAGAAAAATGGGGTAAAAATGGGTTGAAGCCAACAAGTTTTTTATGTTCCCATCCGATTTCTAGCTTAAACTTAAATTTTATACACATATGCCAAAAAAAAAAATACAGAATACTACATGGGCAACTTGATACTTGTGTATGATTTTTCGATATATCCACTGCATCCACCTCAAATTGATGCTGACATAGTAAACCATATTTCTTTATGAAGTTTTAGCAGTATACCTTAATAACTGTATGGGATTTTAACGAAATAGTTGTAGAACTCCCAAATATTTTGTTCTAATTTTTCTAATCGAACCAAAAAATATATTTGAAATAATATTTTAACAAAATGTTTTTTTTTTCTTTTGTTGTTGCTATAATATGCAATTTAAAAAGCCAATGTTTATAATTTTGGTTTCATATTTTTTACGCGTTGTCTAGATTCTGTAAGTATTTTTAATTTACTTTTTTAGAGGTTTTTACGGACTCAGAGGTAGTATAATTTAGATTTTAAATTTGCAAACAGATTTGAAACCAGAATTTTTCCCTTAACCTTTATACCAAAAATCGTAGATGTTCTCGCAATTTTTTTTTAATTTAGTTCAAATGGAATTGTAAAGGAAATTTAGTTTTTACCATATATACCCCATATAGGCTGAGAAACTCCAAAGAAGCAATCCATCAAATTTCATGTTTCTTTAATTCACCCTAGTAGTTAGCCATTTTTATACATACAGTGATTATGTTGAAATCTTTTTAGGACTATTTCTCACATTTTGCCGCAAGTTATGCAATCTCTCGTTACATTTACAACAAAGATGTTGGAATTTAATATTGAATTAAAGTAAAATTATCAAGGAAAAATATGGGAAGAAGAAAAATATTACATTGGAAAAATGTATTACAGTATATTATGCAGAATAGAAAATAATTATTCCATTTTAGTTCAGAATATTTTATTGTGGAGGGTACAAAAAGTTCGGACCGACCGAACTTAATGATTTTTTACTTGTTTATATTTTGCTATGTTTTGCAATAAACAACCCACAGTAATGTGTAACTCTCATACACTCGACTGTACATGATGCATACATACATTTCAAAAATCCATGTACAAAATTTGTAATAATGTAACATTTGTACTACAAATGTATATTTGGATTGATATATATCAATGAGCAATATTTCATATTCTATTGTTATTGAAATGTCTGATGGATTTATTAAAATATAATAAATCCTGTATTACGTTTTGGTCAATTTCTCATTTCCGATTATCCTTTTTTGTTTGTTTCTTTCATAAGTTTCGTTTGTGTGTAAAGAAGCAATAACCTATAAACCCAATTTCCTTCAAAACAACAATATTGTTACATCAATATTACATCTAACTATGTGTATGTGTGTCCAAAATCAAAAACTAAAATGCCACAAAGGCTTACGGTAAATACATACAATCATCGGACTGTAATGATGATTGTTATTACATGGCTTACAAATATGGCATAAAAACGAATCCAAAAATTGAAAAGAGAATATTTCATTCTCGAATTTTATGTGGATTGGAAAGAAGACTAAATTAAAATACTTTATGGAAAAGGCAAAAATTATATATTTGTTCTAAATGGTTTTTCAGTATTTATTAATATGGTTGCTAACTTGCTGGATAGTCTGCTTGGCCATTCAAAAACAGAAACTACGAAGCAGAATATTTTAAGGTCTTATCGGTTTAGTTAAGGGTCATTGCAAAACAATCCGGCCTTTCTCTCAATTCCATTGAATATTCAAAAATTCAATTAACAAAATTATACAAAAGCTTTCAAGTTGATATTTATTGGATGATGACTAAATGCAGTAATTATTTTCATTTTATTGCTGAATATAAGTATTAGGGAATTTTAAGTAGGTTTCATTTTATGAAATCGATTGGTTGTTATTTTAAATTATTAATTGTTTTTATATTTTTTTCAACGTCTGTTAGACAACTAAACGTGTATTTCTTTAAGAATATATTTAAGGAGAATCACACCAACGAAGTTGGATTCCTTAAGGAATATTTTTTCATGGACCATCAGACCAATAAACGTAGATTTTTTAAAGAATGTTTTGTCATGGATCATCTGACCAATAAACGTGGATTTTTTAAAGAATATTTTTTCATGGACCACCAGACCAATAAACGTGGATTTTTTAAAGAATATTTTTTCATGGATCATCGGACCAATAAATGTGGATTTTTTTAAAGAATAGTTTTTTATGGACCACCAGACCAATAAACGTGAATTTCTTAAATAATATTTCTTCAAGAACCATCGACAAATAAAAGTGTTTTTTTAGAGAATATTTTTTCATGGACCATCAGACCAATAAACGTGGATTTCTTAAAGAATATTTTTTCATGGACCATCAGACCAATAAACGCGGATTTCTTAAAGAATATTTTTTCATGGACCATCAGACCAATAAACGTGGATTTCTTAAAGAATATTTTTTCATGGACCATCAGACCAATAAACGTGGATTTCTTAAATAATATTTTTTCATGGACCATCAGACCGTGGATTTCTTAAAGAATATTTTTCATGGACCATCAGACCAATAAACGTGGATTTCTTAAATAATATTTTTTCATGGACCATCAGACCAATAAACGTGGATTTCTTAAATAATATTTTTTCATGGACCATCAGACCAATAAACGTGGATTTCTTAAAGAATATTTTTTCATGGACCATCAGACGAATAAACGTGGATTTTTAAAGAATATTTCTTCAAGAACCATCAGACGAATAAACGTGGATTTTTAAAGAATATTTCTTCAAGAACCATCAGACCAATAAATGTGGATTTTTAAAGATTATTTCTTCAAGGACCAATCTGATGTCGATTATCCTGTAGTTAATTTTTCCCATATGGCCATGGTCGAGTACTCGTACTGAGTTTTTGCCTCAAGCAATAGAAAGTAATCACACACTCTCTGTTTCCGTACCCTGCTTAAAGCAGTATAGTATTGCTACAAACTTAGTGACAAATCATCTGCTCCAACACATATTTACTCTTTACCCAAATAGAATGGAAGATAATTAGTCACATTTGAATTACTGCAAATCTTATGTTAAGCCTTCAGGCTTCCAATAACCATTATCAATTCAAACAATCGATCAATTGAAAACACCATTTTCAATCCGCCATTAAGCAGCAGTAAGCAGCATTACATTTAAAATGAATAAAACATAAGCCAAATAAATAATACGAATACACCTCCACACATGTATTTCCTTCTTCCCGCCTCTACAAACCACACATTCAACGTGGATGGTAGACAAACAAAACTGTGGCACTTTGTCAGTGAAAGCTGTGTTGACTCCTTACAAAAGGATAATAACAAATGCAGCTAATTTGTAATGCCAAAAAGGAAACAAGTAACCAAGAAGAAGGCAAGGAGAAACGAGAAGGCGCATAAATAAATCCTTTCATTTGTTGAGCAAAAAACAAATCTTGTTCGATTTGCTTTGGTATTTGAAAAGCGATTTCTTCTTCTCATCTTTAGCATTTTCTTCTTCCTGTGCCAGTTGTTGCTTCAATCCGGTTTTGACATGTGTGCTACTGTGTTTGTGCATACAAATAATTGTGTATGCGTGTGTACACATGTGATTTTCCAAGACATTAGCAATACTATTGACATTATTTGTATCCATTTGTAGATATTTTTTGTAGGGCGACTTTTGTGAATATGTGTGTCTGACAAGTAAATATTGTCATATGTAAATCAAATTTCTTAATGTTGTCGTAAAATTTAATGTGATTCTTTCCAGTGATGAAAATGTAAATGACAAAAATCGAATACAAAAGAAAGTGAAGCAAACAAATGGGAATAAAATATTCGGAAAATAATTGATATAGGATTGTATGGGATGCTTTAGGGAAAACAAAACAAAATAAATACTTTTTAACGTCTTGATATACTTCTTTAGTCGAATATCTAACACCAAGTTTAAGCCATACATTATCAAAATTGAAAATGTATTTTTGCATGGCCTGGGAATGGAATTTTCAGCAAGACTCTAAAGTTGCATCCAAACCACAACTTTTATCGGTCCTAACGGAGGATTTTCACAACTAGTTTTTAACGTTTATCTGGGAGTATGTTCTGAGTGACATATGATGTTGAATATATTTACATATATAATTCAATGTTATAATCACAATGGTATTGCTGAAGACCAATCAAGATACACATATATAATGGACCATGTTATGTTGAATTCAATCAAGGCAGTTTCTTGAAATATAAAATCTAGTGTAGAGTTAACATATTAATTTTCCTTCATTTGGCTTATTTTTACACCCTCCACCATAGGATGGGGGGTATATTAAGTTTGTCATTCCGTTTGTAACAACTCGAAATAATCATTGTAGACCCCACAAAGTATATATATTCTTGATCAGCGTGCAATTCTACATCGATATAGCCATGTCCGTCCATCTGTCCGTCTGTAGAAATCACTCTAGCTTCCGAACGGAATGAAGTAGGTGGATGAAATTTTGGTAAAATCTATTATATGTATGTAGGACTTTTAGTATTGAATGCGGGCTATGTAGGTCGTATAGCCCCCATACAAAGTGACGCGTAACGCGTCGTCGTTTTAGGGAAATTTTAGGATATTTATCCCAATTGACCACCGAATTGGTTGTAATTTGGTATTTTGTGTCTCGAAAGGCTAAAAAAATATTTCTAACAAATTTTGTTTATATAGGTCCACGTTTTGGTATAGCCCCCATATAAGGCCCCATATATAGTACGCGTCATTAAGGATATTTTGAATGTAATAGTCTCATTTGACCACAGAATTGGTTGTAGCTTTGCATATTGCGTTTCAAGAGGCTAAGAAACATATCTACCATAAAATGTTTACATAGGTCCACGTTTTGTTATAGCCCCCATATAAGGCCCCATATATAGTACGCGTCATTTTTAGATGTTTTGAATGTATTAGTTTCATTTGAGCACCGAATTGGTTGTAATTTGGTATTTTGTGTCTCCAGAGGCTAAAACACATTTCTACCAAAGTTTGTTTATATAGGTCCACCTTTTAGTAGATCCCCTATATAACGCCCCATATATAGTACGCGTCACTTTAAGATATTTTGAATGTATTAGTCCCATTTGACCACAGAATCGGTTGTAAGTTTGTATTTTGTGTTTCCGCAGGCTAAGAAATATTTCTACCATAAAATGTTTATATAGGTCCAGGTTTTGATATAGACCCCATAGGCCGATATCTCCCGATTTTCGGTATTTTGAAGGTTTAGCCTCATTATCGCAGCGAAATGGCTGAAATTTGGTATTCGGCATTCGTTGGGTGTATGAAACTTTCCCCGAAAATTTGTGGGTATAGGTCCACGCCTTCATATAGCCCCCATAGGACGGTACATCCAGATTTTCGGTATTTTGAAGGATGTGGCCTCAATATTCCACCAAAATGGCTGAAATTAGGTGGTTAGTCTTCATTTGGGGTATAAAACATTCCATATGAAATTTGTCGGTATAGGCCTCCGCCTTCATATAGCCCCCATAGAAGGAATTAGCAAAATTGTAAATATTGGTCCATGTTTTGGAAAGATCAAAAATGTCGCCCCATATTAACTGTTTTGAAGGGAGTATTATCAGTTGAGATATGTGTTATATTCCTGCAATAAAAGGAAGAGTTTAGTACTTTAATAAACGAAATAAAACTAATTGTTCCTATTCACTTCAATACAGTTCGTGGTGGAGGGTATAGGGCATAGAAAAATATAAAAATGTTAAGTATAAAGAAATAAATAAAACAAAATAAAAACAAGTAAGCCAAGGCTATAGTCGGAAGGGCCGACATGCAACACTACACCAAGGAACTATCTTTCCACAAATCAAAATTTCTTTATTGAACAAATAAATTTATTGTAAGAAATAAGAAATAATCTGTGGGGCCCACAGATTATCACCGTGTGCGAACGGCGTGTCCTAAGACACGGATGGTAGAGAAGTTCTACATGGCTGAAATACTCAGAAAATGTCGCCAACATTACTGAACGGTATTTTGCCACCGCACAGTGCGAAATATGGGAACTTTAGTGGAACTTTACTCAAAAATTAAAGCATATAGAATTAATGAAATTCTTGTTGAATTTAATTGCTAAGTATCCCGTGACAAATGCATCATATTAAGTTTTGCGATTTATCCTGCGAAACAAATAGAAATGCACTTAAAAGTTGCACTTTTGTTTTACAATATTTATTTTCCTTAAAAACTTTTTCAGTTTTGCTTAATTAATAGATTGATACAAACTAATGGTAAGTTAGTTGACTATAGTTTTTTGTCGCTCTTACAATTTTTTAATTATTTGGCGTTTATAGAGTTGCAATATCTAAATGTGCTTGGTTGCAATAAGTTCCCAAAATGTGCTTTTTAAAAATGCTACCAAATTTTTTTTCTTTTATCATCTTTGGAGGTTTTTATATGAGTTTTGGTGAGTTGCAGAGTAAATAGCACATTTTCTGAGAAGTAGGATATTTTTTAGTTGGGCAAACGAAAAAATAGCTGCAGGTTCGTGCAGGTTTGAGAGATATGCCACTTTTAATATAGACATTGGGATATTCATGTATCAATATTTTTAAAAAATTTGATCGAATAATCGGCATTAGACATCATTGTTGGTTTCGTTTATGCCAAAATGGGTTCATCATTACTAAGAAATGTCGATTTTTATTGTTCGAAGTCTATTCTTGCTAATTTCATTCACATTATAAAGAAGAAATGGTCTAATTTGAGCAGTTTTCGCAGGACATCGTAAAGTACCTAAGAAAATCATAGTTATAACAGATGCTTATAGGTGATAGACTCATATGCAGAACCGTGTAATAAGATAAACATATCCTCAATATCAATGACACTATTCTAAAAAAAAATCTCAAAAATATATATTTTTAATTTCCATTTGTTAATGTTTGTGGATGTTTGGGGGAAGGGCGTTTGGGGCCAAAGCAAGGATCTATGTTGTAAATTGTTTTATTAGAACATTTTCTATTCAACGAATACAAATTCTCGAGTAAACTAAACTCGGTTGGCGATAATTACCTAACACCTTCAAAATATATCGAATGGGGGACCCTCAGATTGGAGCTGTTGCAAAACGGGAAGCTACGTTGCTAATACTTCGCAAAGCGGTTTTCTACCTGAGAAGAACAAACAAATGCCAAAATACAAACAAATAGGTTGGTAAATGTGCTTGGAACCTTTAAAATATGTCATATCTGCCGGTACCGCTCAATGGGGAGTATACCAAAACGCGAACAGATATTGACAAAATTTTGTACACATGTTCTCCATCCACTGAAACTCCAATATATCAATTTACGGCAAAATTGGTGGAAAAATGAACCTAATAAGAAAAATTGGTCGCCACCGATACGTGGGGGCTTATATACAACCCACAAATATAAGAAACATTTTTCGAAAATTTTAGTAAGCTACGTCCTTTACATTAAAAGTTATGAGGAACGTTCCACTAAAGTGCTCATATTTTGCACTGTGCACCGTTGAAAATTTGATGTTTCCTGGCTGGGGAATCCTTTTGAAAAGGTGCTGCAATGTATGTTAAAAGATCCAATTGGACAATTAATACGCGAGGGCACCATGTAATTTGCAATAATGCAAAAACTTTGAGTGGAGAAAATGTGGTTCTCTACAAAAAAACCATTATATATTAGGCAATATAAAATATTTTAAGGGTATATTTTACCCGCTAAATAATATCAGATCATCATCCAAAACTGTAGGCATCTACTTCTACCTAAACTTCTTACCTCGTGCAAAATTTCATGATTACTGAGCTATAACTGCGACCTCAAGAGTGTTTATGATTACACTACAAACAAATAACTGGGTATATTAGGCTGTAACTCTGTTATCTTATCATGTACACCAACACAATTGACATCAATAGAAAGGTCAAGCTCTTCCAAGTATTGCTTACTTGCCCGGAATGTCTCTTCCCGGAATGAAGATATACATTACTGTATATTAAACATTTTCACAATTTTCACACAAAACTTTTGGTCCCATTAACCCTCTAAATATTAACTTATCGCCGTCTCAAACTTCAAGCTTCTTGTTTGTCATATACTCTTACATTATTTAAAATTTCGCGTTGATCGGACAATTATTGCGACCTAAAGAGCCGCCACAAAATTGTATAAATATTATATTTTTGGTCCATTTCACCCGCTAAGACGAACGGACGGACACCTATCTCAAAATCGCTTTATCTCGTCTAGATATGAAGATTGGTATACCACATAGGACGTCTCCGACGAATACTTCGTAGTATTATACGTTTGTTTTGGTAAAAATGCATGTAAATTTTTACCAAAACAAACGTATAATACCCTTTCCACATAGTGGTGTAGGGTATAAATATAATGATATGTGTGTACATAAATATTGAAAATTAAAAGTTTTACAAGGACAAAATTTATCCGAATTGATTTAGAAATCCTTGTCGTTGCGGAAACTTTTTTCACGGCATCGAACTTAGAAACCCAATTTCAGTATTTCGCACATGGTACTGGCGTGGTATTTTTTGGTAATAGCCCTAATGTACATATATGTTTTACGAAACTTTTCCTTAATTTGTTAAATCGCTTCAACTTAAAGTAAATTTCTCTTCTTCAGCGGACAAACACAAAAACTTACATTTGAACGTGAATATGTATTTGCATTTGCATCTGTAACGAAAATTTACAGCAGTAATATCTACAGTCACTTACATTCGTACATTAACTACTAAAAGCACCGGAAAACTTTTCACATTTTATTTCTTGTGTGTTCCAAATATTTAAATTGCAATTTATCCTCCCACTCATAAATATGTTCACAAGAAGAAATATGGAAAATGCAGAAAAAAACATAAAGCTTTTTAAAAATGCAAACGAAATTAGCTTCGTAAGAATGTGTATTGACAATACCGAAAGAGAGAAAATATTAAAAAAAGTGAATTTCACTAAAGACCTCTTTTGATGTCAATTATTACAAATATTTCAAATGTCCTGAACGGCAATTTCACCAAGTTTTTATAAACTTTTGTACACTCGAGTCGTCAAAACTTAAATTTTTCAGATAAAATACGGATATCATCAAGGGGCAGTCATATTATGACTTATGCGCAGAATATACGACTCTGTCTTCTTCCAAAAATAAACTGCTTGAAAGAAATAGGCAATGCTTTGTTAGGCATTACACTTGATTATAACAAGAATTCTTGCCAAAGCATGATATACGGGTGTATCCTTAAGCAGGAGAGATATACTTTTACGGAATATTACTGAAAGTATTTCGTTTTCAGTATAGAGTGACTATGTATCGATATTCTAATACAGTATTTTTGTATACCCAAGTTTTAAAGAGGGGTTCTATTCAAAGGAGCCATTTTTTACATAAATTTTTGACTTTATTTTGTTTTCGTAATAATGTTTGTATAATACTTTTATAAATAGGATTTGATTTTGAATAAATGACTAAATTTACTCCAAATACATGAAACAAAATAGAATAAGACTTCAACATTTCATACCTTGCATAAATCGGAAAAAATGAGGTTGAAAAACATTTTGTAGGGGGTTCTATTCCAGTGAGCGACAGTCAAGTAGACAAACATTACGGACAAACAGAAAATGTCAATAAAATATCTATTACCACAATTTTGCCAATGTAAGCTCTGATAGACAATAAAACAAAAATATATATTTCCAAATGTCTATTACAATTGCATAGCTGCACTTGTCACATCGGCCAACTAGTGAATTTATTAACAACCATACTCTGGTAATATCATAAACGTTATGCTACATGCAGAACTCATTTCTGTACAAAATGTG
Source organism: Musca autumnalis (assembly GCF_047663935.1). NCBI lineage: Eukaryota > Metazoa > Arthropoda > Insecta > Diptera > Muscidae > Musca > Musca autumnalis. The sequence goes on along the minus strand of NW_027411657.1, from coordinate 11,553 downwards.
TTTTTACGGTTTTCCTACATTACTAGGAACTAAGTGTGTGTGTGCGTTTTATAAATTCCCCACAGTCCGAGAATATTTTAATGATATTTGACTAATAATCATATATGTATGAAAAAAAGATCCCCGCAAACGCACACACATAACATGCGGTTATATATTTTACGATTCTGACTTTTTATGTATGTAAAAGCTGACCTTTGTGTAATTTTTATTATGGTCATAAAGAATGTTTCGTGGCAACGAACGATTGTGGTTAAAATTATAGCAGTGAATTAGTAAAATTTAAAAAAAATACATTTTTTGTAGACGATTAGATAAGTGCTAACGAGGGATGTACGCCAACCATCAATAGGCTTCTTTCTCTTTGAAAGCCCCATCAACCACCAAAATTAAAAGGGATGCATTACCGACTATTGCGATATCTCTGTTGTTTGAACACCTATGACAACTTTCTTCACATCGTTGTAAAGGTGATATTTTCTACTTTCCTTGCCAGGTTTTGCTTTCGATATACCTCTTACAGAAGAGAAATATTCGCTTTGAAATAAAACGTTGGCCTTTTCTGCAAATAAGTTTCTTTTTTTCAAATTCCGACCCCTGAATAATATCCGACCATCACCAAAATCAATAGGCTTCTTCCTCTGTAGAACCCCCAGTAACCCTCAAAATTTCGTTGACCCCCATTAACACCCAAAATTTCGTGACGATCCAATCAAAATTGCGACGTGTAGCGTGATTACAAAAAAATTATAAAATGGGATGTATTACCGACTATTGCGGTATCTACGTAATTTGGCCACCTACGCCAAACTGCTTTACATCATTGTAAAAATGGGATTTTCTACTTTCATAGTCAGACTTTGCTTTTGGAAGGTCCCCAACCAAAGCTGTGATATTCGTCATTATTATTAAAATCGCAAAAATTAAAAGTTGTGTTCTATTAGCAGCTATTGTGATATATTCGTTGTTTGACCACCTACGACAACCTACGTTACATCGTAGCAAATGAGATAATTTCTACTTTCATTAGCAGGTTTTGCTTTTGGTATACCCCTTAGAGAGGCTGAGATATTAGCTTTGAAATAAAACGTTGAATTTTTCTCCAAATAAGTTTTTTGCCCATCCCGACCCCTGAATATTATCCGACCATCACCAAAATCAATAGTCTTCTTCTCCTCCGGGACCTTCAACAGCACCAAAATTTGGTGACGATCGGATTAAAATTGCAACCTGTAGCGTGATTACAAAGTTTAGATGGACAGACGGACGGACGGACACACATAGATCGACTCAGATCAGACACTTTTGAGTCGATCTAGCAATGTCCCTCCGTCTGTCTGTCTGTCTGCCTGGCTGGTGCGCACGATAACTCTCGAATGGATCAATCGATTCGGTTTAAATGTTGGGTATCGAAATATTTTGTCCAGATTTGATTTAAGTTCGAAGAAGGGCCATATCAGTCCACTCCTTCAGGTACCTCCCCCACACAGATTCAAAAATGTTCGGAAAAATTGCCCGCACGATAACTCTTGAAGGGAGTAACCGAATTAGTCCATACTTTGCACTTCGTGATATTTCTACCAGACATAGATGAGGTTCCAATATGGACCCTATTGGTCCACTCTTTCGGGTACCTCCCACACAAAATTTTGCTTAACCCATTAGTGCATAGCGTCCGTTTAAACGGACGTTTTTATTTCTTACGCTTAACTTTTATTTAGACCAATGCGTTGTTTACAATTGTTTGAGATGACTGACAACATGTCACAATTTACAGTTATAAAGTGATTACCTTAAAGTTTCATGTTTATAGTGTTTTTTTAAAGCAAAAAATGAAAAGAATATTAAAAAAATCAAACCAGTCCATTAACAGGTAAGTAAAACTGCATTAAATTTTACACAAGGCATTTAATTATTTTTTTACACACAAAACTATTTTGTATACACATGAAATTAAAGATTTATGCCTTTGTTTGACATTTAATTTGTATTACTAGAGAAATATTTAACTTTTTTTAAAGCGTCCGATAAAACGGACGCTATGCAGCCAGGTTACTTATTCTACAATTTTACTTTTAGATTGACTGTAGCCGACATATTGGACGATCTTGAGGAGAATGGTGACATAAATGCAACCAATATTTTTATGGTTCCTCCCGTTGATGGGAATGAAACTAACGAAGATTCCGATGCTAGCGACGATGAACATGAAGGAAATCCAAATCATCTTGGTAGAAAAATGCTTGACACGGAAGTTGAAGTAGAACACGTCGATGATATGATAGATGACAGCGAGCCGCTTGCAAAACGTTGTCCGAAAAGTACAGCGGACGCTCGAAGTCGTAAAGAAAACAATTGGCGTAAAGTAGACCCTTTCTACCAAATTGAAAGAGAATGTCAACCCGTTCCACCCAGTCAAGAAGCACAGTCCGCAAACACCCCAACCGAATTTTTTGAACTATTTTTTACGGAGTACATTTTCAAGCATATAATTGAACAATCTAATATATATGCTCTTCAAAAAAATGTTGATTTAATGGTGGCTATGGATGAAATGAAGGTTTTTATAGGTGGCTTGTTGATGTCAGGCTATGCTAAATATCCAAGTAAACGACTTTACTGGTCTGAAAGACCTGATGTGCCAAAACTTTTATCGAATAGTATGCGTTTGAACAGATTTGAAAAAATTTTAAAATATTTTCACCTAAACGATTATACGAAAATCCAGAGTTCAGATCGTCTCTACAAAATAAGACCTCTAATCATACACCTCAATCAAGTTTTTTTGATGCACGGTGGGCTGGATGAACATCTTTGCGTTGATAAAAGTATGATTCCTTATTATGGGAAACATTATGCAAAGTAGTATATTCGAGGCAAGCCAATTAGATTTGGCTTTAAAAATTGGGCGTTGAATTTTTCGGATGGATTCATGATTCAGTTTGATATATACACAGTCAAAGGAGCAGATGGCACTCAAAAGGGTTTTGGTGTAGGGGGAGATAAAGTTATTGATCTACTAACAAAGGCAGACATTCCATCAAACAAAGGTTTCAAGGTAATATACTCGTAACATAATGTGACCAACTCGTTATACTTTACCTATTTATCAATTTAGGTTTATATGGATAACTACTTCACTTCAGTAAAATTACTACGCCATTTAACAAATATGGGCATTTGCGCCTCAGGTACCATAAGGGAAGGACGTACTGAGAATTGCCCTCTCAGGTCCATTGCTGTTATGAAGAAGGAATGTCGAGGATCACATGATTTTCGGTTTACAGATAACGGTAACATTTTCCTTGTTAGATGGAAAGATAACAATGCAGTAACAATTGGAACTAATTTCGACTCAAATGAAAATAGCTCATGTCGACGATATGTAAAAAAACATGGTGCAGTACAAATACCGCAACCAAAGATATTTCAAAATTATAATCAAGGCATGGGCGGGGTTGATATGATGGACCAATTGGTGGCTGTTTACAGGACACGAATACGACAACGCAAATGGTGGTGGCCTATTTTCGCCTATCTTCTGGATGTCTCTGTTGTAAATGCAGGGATATTAATGAAAAAAGTGCACCCAAATTATCCAAATTGTGCTAACTTATTAACTTTCCGGCGGTACATAGCCACATCGTATTTGGAAAGATACGGGCACCCCTCTAGACGCTCATTGGTTTCCATAAAAGCCAACGACGATACTCGATATGACGGAAAGAATCACATAATTGACTTCAATCCAACCGAAAGGCGATGTGCTTATTGCAGTAAGAAGAGTAAATTCATCTGTATCAAATGCAACAAAGGACTTCATCCTAAGAACTGTTTTAAAATGTATCATACGCCAAATGTTCCCACTGCATAGCGTCCGATATAACGGACGGTCTGTAAAATCTAAGTTTTTTTCAAAATGAATAAATTTTTTGTTGAAATCGTTTATTTTACTTATTATACCCTATACCACAATGTGGAAAAGGGTATTATAAGTTTGTTTTGGTAAAAATTCATGTAACACCGCGAAATATTCGTCGGAGACCCCCAATGTGGTATACCAATCTTCATATCTCGACGAGATAAAGCGATTTTGAGATGTGTGTCCGTCCGTCAGTCCGTCCGTCCGTCCGTCTGTCCATTATAAATTGTAAACACGCTCCAGGCCGCAATTATGGACCGATCGTCACGAAATTTTGTATGGAGGTCGGGTTCAGATCAGAATAGATCCCTATTCTTATTGGTGATGATCGTGAAATATTTAGCGGGTGAAATGGACCAAAAACATAATATTTATCCAATTTTCTAGCGGCTCTGTAGGTCTCAATAATAGTCCGATCAACGCGTAATTTTAAATAAGGTAAGAGTATATCACAAAGGAGTAGCTTGCAATTTGAGATGACGATCGGATAATATTTAGAGGGTTAAATGGACCAAAACTTTTGTGTGAAAATTGTGAAAATTTGTAATATACAGCTTATATCTTAATTCCTGGAAATGACATTCCGGACAAGTGAGATATACTTGAAAGTGGAACGCTTGACCTTTCAATTGTTGCCAATTATGTTGGTGTACATGATCAGATAACAGAGTTACAGCCTAATATATTCCGTTAGTTGTTTGTAGTGTAATAATAAACTCGCTAGAAGTCGCAATTATACATCAATATTCACGAAATTTTGCACCGGGTAAGATTATTGGTCGAAAAAGATGCCTATAATTTTGAATGATGATCTGATATTCTTTAGCGGGTGAAATGGACCACTACTTTTGTATGAAAAATATAAAAATTCTATTTTTTTATTTTTTATTTATTATTGTATTTTTAGGACGAAGGCCAGGTTTGAACCCCGGCTGAGGTTTGAACCTGGGTCCTCTCCAACAAACAGACAATGTTGTCGAGATTTCAGCGTTATGAGCCACTGCCAATGTATCATATCAACAAACTAGTCGACATGATGCCAATGTATCATATCAACAAACTAGTCGACATGATATCCAAAACTTCAAAAACTGAAGGCATTACAATTCATGAAGGAAACCCCCCTTCGATTGTATATGTGTATGTATTGAGAAAATGATTCCTAGACAAGACACTAGGGTGACTTGATAAAGAAAAAGACTTCAATAATAATTCATAATTACAAATTTGTAAATTGTAATCCAATTAATTAATAAAAATTTTATTTTTGGTCGATATTTGAATTCTTTGAGGACATATATATTTCGCAAAGTAGCCTACATATGGAAAAAACTACTGACCTTTCCTCTGATGTAAATTGCAATAAAGTGTTTGCTAGATAACGGGCCTACTGCCTAATATATAATGGGTTCTGTGTAGAGAACCACATTTTTATCCCATGCTACATATTGTCTCTCCAAAAGTTTATGTAACACCACGAAATTTTCGTCCTATACCCTTATTTGGTATGCCAAAATTCATATCTCGACGAGATAAAGCGATTTAGCGATGTGTGTCCGTCCATTAAAAATTGTAAACAAGCTTAAGGCCGCAATTATGGACCGATTGTAACGAATTTTTTAAGGAGGTTGAGTTCGGGCCAGAATAGAAATGATTAGTTTTTGGTGATGATCGTGAAATGTTCAGGGGATGAAAAAGACCAAAAAAAATTCTAACCAATTTTGTAGCGGCTCTGTAAATCAAATAACCCGCAAAATTTTAAACAAAGTTTGAGTTTATGATGAAGAAGAAGCGTACAAACCAACGTTTGTGTGAACTAAATTTTCCTTTCCTGCTACAAAAATGTGTTTGTCATGCTAGATAACTTTTTGGTTTTGGTCATAAGTATTATACATTACATCTCTGATATTTGATAATTAAATTTGCACGATCATTGAAAAGAAGTTCCGTGGAGAGCGATTGTCCAGGGATAGTGGTATAGGCTATCCCATCGTCGGCTCCGTCCGACTATAGTGTTTTCTTACTTGTTTTTATTCTAAAACAAACAAAAAATTTGAATAAAAGTCATGGGGGAGCTTTATGCACTAATGGGTTAAGTGCAGTTTAAGGCCTGCTCTCGAATCGCTTTGATTTTTCTTGCAGCCACTTGTATTCACTACCCCCGTTACGACGATATAATTTTATCAGAAGCAAGTCCACACTTCCTCAGAAATCAGCACGAAAACAGCAAACAACCCATATAATACCATGTGTCGTAGTTAGAGCGCACAATAACTCTCGAACGGATCAACATATTTGGTTCAAATTTTGGGTCTTTCAATATTTTGTCCAAACTTAGTTTAAGTTCGAAGATAGACCATATCGGTCCACTCCATCCGGTACCCCCCCAAAAAGGTTCAAAATTTTTCGCCAAGATTGTAGGCATGATAACTGTAGGAGGGAGTAACCGAATTGAGCCAAACTTTGCTATTGGTAGTATTACTTTCAGGCATAGATCGGGTTCTAATATGGACTATATCGGTCCAGTCATTTGGGTACCACCCACACAAAATTTGGAAAGAGTATAGTTTAACAACTCCTCTCTGATCTTATTAATTTGTGATGCCGCAGGTTGCACTTGCGGTCCCTGTTACGACGTTGTAATTTTTTTTCGTGGGCAAGTCCATACTTCCTGAGATAATTACCCAAAAAGGGTAAGGCAAGAAAATCCCACCGGCACCAACTAAACTGGCTAATGTGTAAAATAACCCTTTAAGAGAGAAATCGATTTAGCTCAAACTTTGTAAATTGAAAAGTAAAATTGTATTATATTTAAATTCAAAAAAATAAGTACAACATTTTTAATTATATAGTCTGTAAGAAAAATATCCATAGACTAATAAAGGAAAAAATATTTCGTACAGATTTGTATTAGGTCCGAATATGTACTACATCGGATCACTCTTAAGGGTACACCCTACCCAAAGTTTGAAAAAAATGCACTCGTCTTGGATCAATTTGAATTTTGTTGCAACATGTAGTTTTTTGCAGCCCTTTCCATACTGGAAAATTTTTCCAACAGCTAAAAAACCTACAGAAGTATTGTGTTAACTTTTTTCTTCGGGTACGTGGCTGAGGGTATATCTCTGTCGGCTCAGCTGACTGATACTTTCTTACTTGTTTTGATGTGATAAAGGAAAAATGTTATGGTAGTAAGCATGTTCTTAAAGATTTTTCACATTTTGTGAAGAAGAAACCAAATCAATAATTGGATTCAGAATTTAGTGAACTCAGGTTGTTGGATTTTGAAGAAATGTTTGCAAATAATTAAAAATAAACAAGTAAAAAGTCCTTAAGTTCGGCCGGGCCGAACTTTTTATACCCTCCACCATAAAATAGTCTTAATTAAAATGGAATAATTACCGTCCTTTCACAAATTTTAGGTGTAACAACTTTTCGACAATGGATAGACTCCTACTGTCTCCTACTATCTCTGCCTTGGGGCAGAGATAATTCCTTTTGGAGATGAAAGCCTTTGGTGTGTGTATATAAAAAACCCCGAAGGACAGATGCGCCGTGAGTCGAACTTCCGCGTTATGGCGTGCTGAAGTTTTTGCAAGAGACCCTGTAAGCCATCATGAATTAGCATTATATCTTTGTTTGTTGTTTTTGTAGCGCCCTTAAGCAACAGTGAAAAAAGATATAACGCTAATTCCTGATGGCCCACAGGGTCTCTAACGAAAATTTCATCACGCCATAAAGCGGAAGTTCGACTCACGGCGGATCTGTCCTACGGGGTTTTTAATATACACACACCAAGGGCTTTCATCTCCAAAAGGAATTATCTCTGCCCCAACATTTGTGTTCACAGTGTAATTTAAGCAATAGTGGGAGGCAGTAGGAATCTATCCATTGTCGAAAAGTTACATTACAGCTAGTTTGGTTAAAAATTGCAGCTAAAATTCTCAAAGTACCGAAAATCGGGAGGTACGGTTATAAGAGGGCCATACCAAAACATGGACCTATGTTGATTATGTTTCGTGGAGATGTTTCATGGCCACTGAGAACCTCAAATGTCAAATTACAGCTAGTTCGGTTAAAAATAGTAACTAAAATGCTCAAAATACCGAAAATCGGGAGATACCGTTATATGGGGGCTATACCAAAACAAGGACCTATGTTGATGATGTTTCGTTGGAGATATTTTATGACCACTGAGAACTTCAAATGTCAAATTACAGCTATTTCGGTTAAAAACTGTAGCTAAAATTCTCCAAATACCGAAAATCGGGAGGTACCGTTATATGGGAGCTATACCAAAACATGGACCTATGTTGACGATGTTTCGTGGAGATGTTTCATGGCTACTGAGAACCTCTAATGTCAAATTACAGCTATTTCGGTTAAAAACTGTAGCTAAAATTCTCCAAATACCGAAAATCGGGAGATACCGTTATATGGGGGCTATACCAAAACAAGGACCTGTGTTGATGATGTTTCGTTGGAGATATTTTATGACCACTGAGAACTTCAAATGTCAAATTACAGCTATTTCGGTTAAAAACTGTAGCTAAAATTCTCCAAATACCGAAAATCGGGGGGTACCGTTATATGGGAGCTATACCAAAACATGGACCTATGTTGACGATGTTTGGTAGAGATGTTTCATGACCACTGAGAACCTCAAATGGCAAATTACAGCTAGTTCGGTTAACAATTGTAACTAAAGTGCTCAAAATACCGAAAATCGGGAGGTACCGATAAATGGGGGCTATACCAAAACATGGACCTATGTTGACGATGTTTCGTGGAGATGTTTCATGACCACTGAGAACCTCAAATGTCAAATTACAGCTAGTTCGGTTAAAAATAGTAACTAAAATGCTCAAAATACCGAAAATCGGGAGATACCGTTATATGGGGGCTATACCAAAACAAGGACCTATGTTGATGATGTTTCGTTGGAGATGTTTTATGACCACTGAGAACTTCAAATGTCAAATTACAGCTATTTCGGTTAAAAACTGTAGCTAAAATTCTCCAAATACCGAAAATCGGGAGGTACCGTTATATGGGAGCTATACCAAAACATGGACCTATGTTGACGATGTTTCGTGGAGATGTTTCATGACCACTGAGAAACTCAAATGGCAAATTACAGCTAGTTCGGTTAAAAATTGTAACTAAAATGCTCAAAATACCGAAAATCGGGAGGTACGGTTATAAGGGGACCATACCAAAACATGGACCTATATTGACGATGTTTCGTGGAGATGTTTCATGACCACTGAGAACCTCAATTGTCAAATTGTAGATAGTTCGGTTAAAAATTGTGGCTAAAATTCTCAAAATACCGAAAATCGGGAGTTACCGTTATATGGGGACTATACCAAAACATGGACCTATGCCCATATCCTTGACGTATAAGTTTGTTGATTACTAAGAACCCTAAGTGCCAAATTATAGCTAATTCGGTCTGCAAATGTGGCGAAGAACGTCCAAATACCTCAAATCCGGAGGTACCGTTATATGGGGGCTATACCAAAGAGTGGACCGATATAGCCCGTCTTCGAACTTGACCTGCCTATGGAAAAAAGACCCTAGGGTGCAAAATTTCAGCACTCTATCTCAATTATTGCGGACGCTAGAGTGATTACAACAGACGGACAGACGGACGGACAGATGGACAGACGGACATGGCTAGATCGTCTCAGAATTTTATCCTGATCATGAATATATATACTTTATAGGGTCGCAAATGATTAGTTCGATGTGTTACAAACGTAATGACAAACTTAATATACCCTCCATACTATGGTGGAGGGTATAAAAAGAACAAAACAAATGAACAAAGGCTATAGCCGGTACGGGGCCGACCATGTGATACCCTACACCACTAACCCCATAAGGAACCAAAATTTCGTGACCATCCGATCAAAATTGCCACCTGTAACGTGATTGCAAAAAATGGAAAAATTGGATATATTGCTGACTTTTGCGATATCTCGCTTGTTTGCCCACTTACACCAAAATACTTTGCTTATTCCGACTCCTGAATATTATCCGACCATCACCAAACTTAATAGGCTTCTTCCTCTGTGGGACCCGTATCAACTCCCAAAACATTCGTGACGATCCGATCACAATTGCGATCTGTAGCGTGATTACAAAAAAATCGGAAAATGGGATGCATTACCTACTATTGCGATATCTCTGTTGCTTGACCACCTACGACAACCTACTTTACATTACAACGTAAAGGTGATATTTTCTACTTTCCTTGCCAGGTTTTGCTTTTGATATACCTCTTAAAGAAACAGAGATATTGACTTTGAAAAAAAAGTTGACCTTTCCTTCAAATAAGTTTTTGCTCATTCCGACCATCCAAGGTTTCTCGAACATACTCTTGTGTTTATTTATCCCAGTAATTTCCTAGTGTCTTTGACTTTGTTGTATGATTTGCTAACTGATTTGTATGATGTAGCTCACTGGTGGGATTTTCTCTAATCACATAGACAAGAATCCTCATAGCAAAACAGGAGAATTTTGTTGTGGTCATCAACAACTCTCTCAAAATTTTAAGCTGTGTCTATTGCTTCTGTATAAGTTTGAATTTCCATAATCGATAGTTTTTGCTCTAGTCTTCTGACACACATACAAAAAGCCGGACAATGTGCTATTTTTATATACATATTTGAATTCTGTTTACATATGTTTTTTTTAGCTTGTTAACAAACATCCAACATCAGCTAAAAAGGTATTTTTTTCTTTTTCATAAATGTTAATATTTACAACCTCTTTTTGGCGCTTGAGGTAATATTGGTGAGTGACTTCACTTTCTTTGTCATCACTTTGTGGCTGCAAAATTTAATTAAAAGTAGTATTTTTAATAAACATTTGACACGTGCTGCTTACAATACAATATCTGACTCATTGTGAATATGTTTCGTAATATTGCTTTGTAAAAATCATTTTTAACACATTTGCATGTGCATATGTAAGACTTTTTGTCACTTTTAATAAAAACGGTCTTCTGTGGAAAACCCTAAAGTTAAATACATACCAACATTTACCACATGACAGTGTTGCGTTGAACGTGTTGTGTTTTTGTTTTTCTCATAACAATTGAACAATTTTTAATTACTTGAAACTGTTGAATCGTGCCTTGAGTGGCAAAAATTGGTTGATCAGATAATTTGGGTGAAACCTTTTGAAGGTAAATGCATACTTGTGTTATATCGATATGTATTTTAGTTGTTTATTTAGGTGGTTTCTGAACATTTAACAACGTACAGTTAGTCAATTTAATTATTGCAAAACCGAAATTATTACAAAATTTTAAATAAAACATAATTTGAATAAATATCGTTATTAATATTTTTGTCAACAGTTTAATTCGTACAAATGTTTATTAATAACCACCACAAGTTGTATTGAAGTAAAATGGAATAATTAGTTTCCTTTCGTGTATGAAGAAGACTTAATACTAAATTTCAGCAATTTCGGTAAAACAATGTGAGACACCGTTCTATGGGGGCTATTTCAAAACGTCGATCTATACCGACAAATTTCTGACGGAAAGTTTTTAGACTCAACGAAGACTAAATACCAAATTTCCTATATTTCGGTAAAAATAAAATATACCGAAAATC